>NW_019154117.1:5033917-5053650 GCF_002288905.1 Enhydra lutris kenyoni
ATACCTAAAACTAACATAATACTGTATGTTAAGTATACTAGAGTTTAAATAAATTTTTTAAGTAGGCTGTACGCCTAGCATGAAGCCCAATGCAGGGTTTGAACTCAGGACACTGAGATGGAGACCTGAGATGAGATGAAGAGTTGGCCACCTGGCTGAACCACCCAGGTGCCCCTGGAGTTAATTTTTTTTTTTTTTTTTTTTTTTTTTTGACTGAGTGTCTCAGTTGGTTAAGGGGCTGACTCTTGGTTTCTGCTCAGGTCATAATCTCAGGGTCCTGGGATCAAGCCCTGTATCAGGCTCCATGCTCAGTAGGGAGTCTGCTTGAGCATTTTCTCTTCACTCTCCCTCTCCTTCTGCCCCTACCTCCACTTCCTTCTCTCTCTCTCAAAAATAAATGAAATAAATCTCTCTGCTCAGCAGGGAGCCTGCTTCCTCCTCTCTCTCTGCTTGCCTCTCCACCTACTTGTGATCTCTGTCAAATAAATAAGTAAAATCTTAAAAAAAAAAAAAAAAAGAGAGAGGTGATGTTGCTGGCTTTTAAGATGGAGAAAGAGAACCAGCCAAGGAATGCAGATGACCTCTAGAAACTGGAAAATGCTAGGAAACAGATTCTCCCCCAGACTCTCAGAAAGGAATGCAGCCTTGCCAGACACCTAGTTTTTATACTGTGTCAGACTTCTGATGTCCAGTAGTAATCTGTGTTGTTGTAAGCCACTAAATTTGTAGTAATTTGTCTATAAACCAGCATGGGCTGTGATAGGCTTATTTCTACAACAAAAAATAATAGGTACTCAATACATGCTTTTTCAAATATATAAAAATTAAAACAGCAAATAATTATTGTGAGAACTTTTTGAAATTGTTTAAACCTCTATAACTCCCAACAATCTGTCATTCCTATGTCCTCTCATCTGTTTCTTTGAGGTGAAAGCTGTACCAACATCTTGAAATAGGAAGGGCTTAATGCTCGGAGGCAAGCAAGAGAGTACAGTGTCTGCCCTGTAGTGAGTCTTGCAGCAACAAGGAACCCAAAATAAAAAGCAGGCAGTGAAGAGGGGAGGAAAGCAGCCACCCCTATCTGTATGTAGAAGGATGAGCAAGTGGGAGTTGTCTCTAGAACCAGAAGTGACCAGAAAGTGCCTTGAATAAAAGAGGCAGCATGTCAACACAAGCTCACCAACAGTGGGGGAACTTGGATTTACAAGTCTTCACCTTAACCCTTTGAAAATCACTTCTGTCCAGTCCCCATCCCTGCTACCTGCTCTTAGACTCCCTATGTCCCTTACTCATAATCATTCTTCTGAGGTTTATTTTTATTGTGGTAAAAAACACATACTAGAAAATTCATCATCTTGAAGTGTACAATTCAGTGACATTTACAATGTTGTGCAACCATCAACACTATTTAATTCCATAACATTTTCATCAAAAGGAAACCCCATGGCCATTAAGCAGTTACTCCCCATCACCCCCAATCCCTGGAAACCACTAATCTGCTTTCTGTCTGTATGGATTTGCCTGTTCTGAACATTTCATATAAATGGAATCATACAGGGTATTTTTGCATCTGGCATGAATCAGTATTCATTCTTATTTATGACTAAACAACATTCCATTGTATAGCTATATCACATTTTGTTTGTCCATTCATATGTTAATGAACATTAAGATTTCCACTTTTTGGCAATTGTGAATAGTGCTGCTATGATAATTCTTGTAAGTTTTTGTTTGAACACTTGATTTTCAGTTCTTTTGAGTATATACCTAGGAGTAGAATTGCTAGATCACAGGAGTAGAATTGCTAGATACTTAATTTTATGTTTAACTTATTGAGGAACCACAAAAATGTCTCCCATGTACCATCTTACATTCTTACCACAATGTATGGGTGTTACTATTTTTCCACATCTTTGCCAATACACATTATCTTCCTTTTTAAAAATATTCTACCCATTGTAGTGGATTTGAAGTTGTTTCTCATTGTGTGTGTATGTGTGTTTAGTATTTTATTTATTTAATTGTCATAGAGAGAAAGAGAGCGAGAGATCACACAAGCAGGGGGAGCAGCAGGCAGAGGCAGAAGCAGGCTCCCCACTGAGCAAGAAGCCTGACACAGGACTTGATCCCAGGACCCTAAGATCATGACCTGAGCTGAAGGCAGAGGCTTAACCCACTGAGCCACCCAGGTGCCCCTCTTTTATCATTTTTTATCTTTCCCCTTCTCTATAACTTCAGTTCTGCAGTCGGCATATGCTTTTCTAGTTCCCTTTCCCCTCTGTCTTACCAGGTGTTCAATATTTTAAATAATCAATCCTGATAGGGAACCATTTAGCCTGTCAGCCCCACAGCCTTCACAGGCACTCCTCATCCCACTGAGTAAGCTCATCTGTAAGACACAGATATTTACAGGTGTCTCCTCTAGAGCCATGGCAGAAGGTAAGTCATTCCTGAGAAGTTCCTGCAACCTAATCCAGAGAACATCAAATGTATTCCTGTGCCCACCTTAGTACAAAAACAAATGGTTCTTTTTCATTCCTTTGGCTCATATGATATTTTAGGGTTCTTGCTTTCCCCCTCCCCCAGGAAATTTCTGAACAAAGAAAAAAAAATCCTAGTTTAATATTAGTTCACTAAATACTAATTTACTTGTAATGTACGTGGAACATGGTTCAGGAGTCAGCATAAATTTAAGAAGGTAATGAGTAAGCATTGTCCTGAAGAAACAGAGTAATTGAGAGGAAAATAGTTCCTCTTTCTTTTTCTTTTTTAATATTTAAATTGAATTAATTAACATATAATGTATTATTAGTTTCAGAGGTAGAGACCAGTGATTCATCAGTCTTATATAATACACAGTACTCATTACATCAGGTGCCCTCCTTAATGCCCATCATCCAGTTACCCCTCCCCCCCAGCAACCCTGCTTGTTTCCTAAGATTGAGTCTCTTATGGTTTGTCTCCCTCTGATTTCATCTTGTTTTATTTTTTCCTCTCATCTCCTCTTGCCTTGTTTCTTAAATTCCACATATCAGTGAGATCATAAAATAATTGTCTTTCTCTGACTTATTTTGCTTATCATAATATTCTCTAGTTCCATCCACGTCATTGCAAATGGCAAGATTTCTTTTTTTTTTTTTTTTTTTTTTTGGATGGCTGAGTAGTACAGATGAATGGATTAACAAGATGTGGTATATATACACAATGGAATACTGCTCAGCCATCAATAGTTCCTCTCTTGAGTATTTAAATCTGATTGACTCTAAAAACAGTTTAAAGTATGCTTTTATTATAGAACTGTTGAATCACTATACTGTACACTTGAAACTAATATAACACTATATGTTACCTAAACTGGAATTAAAATTAAAAATTCAATAAAATTAAAAATAAAGTATGCTTTTATTATAATTAATGAAAGTATTTCCTGTTTCCAATTTTTCTTGTCAAGAGATTTAGACATCTATTTTAATACTTGCCATTTACTTTACAACTAATATTGATTTGTACATAACCATACTTTTAAAATTTTTTTAAAAAGCAACTTGAAATTTGCTGCCCGTTTTTAGTACTTGCTAAGACTTTGGATCTAATCTAAATCAGAACTCTGAAAACATTCTCACCTGCACAATCAAATCATTATTTCATATAAATCAGGTCACCGCTTTGTGTCTGACCCCCTCTTCCTGCCCCTACCTAGATCCAAGCTCTGCCTTTCCCTGAGCCTGTCCTGGGGGTCTGAACCTCAGCCCTGTGTCTCCCAGGCTCCTGTGACCTCTGGCTTCAGGTTGGGCTCAGCCAGTGAGAAGCACCAGTAGGAGCCTGGAGGGTGGGCAGACAGTGAATTTAGGTATATGGGTCTGGAGGTAGCAGTGGTTTCCTAGAGTAAGAGCTCATTTCAGGCTTTGTCTCTTTCATAACTCCAGGCCTCACTGGGCTCTGGTTAACACTGTGTCCTTCCTTTTCCCCTTCCAGCCTCAGTGTTAATGGGTGCCTGCTGTTTGTAGCCCCGGGGGGTGGGGGGGAGGGGGGCTCACTGCCCCTTGTGGTTACCTTAAACTCTGCCTGCAGTCAGGACAGTCCCTTCATTAAATTCTTGTCACTTAAACTCTTTTGAAGGAGCATACTCTCTACTGCCTGTCGACACCACACAAACTAATGGGTATGTTCCTGGTTTTGTATGAAAAATGATCCAACATTTAAAAGATTCCTGTATTTATTATGAACACTAAAAATATACACTTTTTTAAATTAATATGCATTAAACTCTAACAATTCTTCTGACAATTGTAGATTGAGTGCAATGCCCTCCAAACTATCTGAGATACAAGAAAACTTGAATGACTTCACTGTCATTAATGTATATAAAAAGTCTGGTTATGTAAGATAGTAGGGAGAAATGAAGACCATGGGGAACTGGAGATCCATGTCCTGCCTAAAGCACTGAAATTTAAGTGATTATTAAAAAACACTCCTTCCCTCCCTTCCTTTGAAAGATTTTATTTATTTATCAGAGGGAGAGAGAGAGAGAAAAAGAGCACAAGCAGAGGGAGAAGCAGGTTTCTCACTGAGCAAGGAGCCGGATGTGGGGACTCAGTTCCAGGACCTGGGTATCATGACCTGAGCTGACAGCAGACACTAAACCTACTGAGCCACCCAGGCACACTCTTATTGGTTAAATTATTATTACTTTAGGTTTTTGCTGAGCTCCTGTTTATTTCTATGTTTGAGCCTATAGTGATGTCTATTGCATAGGTTGGATAACAGAACCCTAAATTTTTGTATTTGAAAATGATAGATACTCGTATCAACCACAAATACAAAAAACAGAGGTATAACCAAAGCCAGCAACAGCAAATTTTCTTTCCTTCCAAAAATAAAGTTTTAAAGTCAAAACATTATTTTTAAAATTCTAATCTAATTATGATCTATATTATTTAATTTCTAGAGTTTTTGAAAGTGAAATCTCCCAGACCTCACTTCTCCCACACTTGTCCTCAAACTTAGGTATAAATTTGCAAAGCAATGCTTCAAAATGTTTTTGGAAAAATAATATTATACTGCTGTGTAGCACTATAATCGACATGGTGGCATTTCTACTTGCTTCTTACTAATGTTTACATAAAGTATAGAACCCCAAAGAGAATACTCTGATACTCATTCATTTTTTTAGGGTTTATTGAGCACTGACAGTATGCCAGGCACTGTGTTGGTCAATGAAGAGAGATGAAGAGACAAAACTGAGTAATTTTATAATATTTATATGTTCTGAAATGGTTCATTATTTCACATAGTGCTTTTCTTGGAAAAAGAAATGGTTGGATCATTTTCAGTAATGAAAAATTTTGTGTTCTTTTTGAATCTCTTTGGCAAATTAACGATGTTAATTTCTGATTTATGGTTAGGTTCAGTGCAAGTATTTCCTGATAATAAATTAGAAATATGTGGGCCATTAAATTATTTTATTATATAAATAGTATTTTAAAACTTAGGATTTGAATTTTTAAAGAATTTTATTTATTTATTTGAGAAAGAAACAGAGCACAAGCAGTGGGAGAGACAGAGAGAGAGGGAGAGACAGACTCTTCACTGAGCAGGGAGCCAAGATGGGGCTCAATCCCAGGACCCTGAGATCATAACCTGAGCCAAAGACAGATGCTCAATTGACTGAGCCACACAAGCACCCAGGATTTGAATTTTTGTTGTGTATGAACATGTTCACCTGATTTTTAAATCATTATACATGGTTTGGGCGACAAATTATATAGTATAAAATATTTATTTTCAGTTATGTGCCAAAAAAGAAAAATAGTAATTTGAAACCATATTTATTTTAAAGAAGATTTTATCATGAAGACTTCAAAGCTTAAATTATACCAGAGTGGGTGATTACAGGTGATTTTCCTTTCGTGACAAATCTTTCTGCAAATATGTATGTATATATAATGTACACAAAAAACCAAAAAGCACACTGACAACTGTCACTATAGGCCTCA
The DNA here is from genome assembly GCF_002288905.1 of Enhydra lutris kenyoni. Classification (NCBI taxonomy): domain Eukaryota; kingdom Metazoa; phylum Chordata; class Mammalia; order Carnivora; family Mustelidae; genus Enhydra; species Enhydra lutris. The sequence goes on from NW_019154117.1 coordinate 5,039,914, forward strand.
ACATTAGCAACTGCTGATCTACACATGGGCTTTTAAGGGTATTTTTAGACACATAATAAAAAGTCAGTTCCACCATAAGAGCTGATTGGGAATATATATTTTAATTAAATATTTTCTTCATATTTTAACATTTAAATATTTGTATGTTTAAAGGCTTTATGAACTTGAAGGCAAAGGTAATTCTATTAAGTTAGATATTTTTTAAAAAAACTGTTAAAATTAATTCATTTCTAAGTATCACTTTGCTAGCACGCCCCTTTAATAAATACATCAATTAGAACTTTTATTTGCAAGAACTGTCATTTTCAAGAACTGGAAATCCAAACTGCACAACTATGAGGAAAAGGGGTGGGGGGAATCTGCCTGCTATGATAGACAAAAGGGAAGGATGACCAATGTTCATCAAGCTGTACATGCAATTTTCATGACCAATGTTCATGTAAGAAATGTAAGGTTAAAATGAGGATGGCACTGGTTTTGTCCACTTTATGTCTTCTGTTAGACAAAAAACTACTGCCATTGAACATCTTAAAATGATTTAGTGTGCTCGCATGTGTGGCTCTGTCTCTGTATCTCTGTATGTGTCTCACTCTCTCTCTCTATATATATACATATACACATATATGGGGGAATGCATTTAGATATATATTTAAACAAATATATATCTTTAAATAAATACACATATATATCTAAATATGATATAATTTTGCCTAAAATTTATAATGTAAACAAATGCATTTCAGATGTGGACTTCTCTAGTAAGAAGATCCCAAAGGCCTATCTATTTGCTTTATGACACTCACATTCTACCATGGGGTGGGTACAATGGAAAATAATGTATATTATTTTATATAATATATATTATAAAGCATGTTCATAGCTTTATCAAATTGAAAAGTTAGAGCATCTAAGTAGTAATCACTTCAAAATGAAACTTCATCAAAGGGAAGTTCACCAAGGGGATTTCACCAAAGAGAATCAAACCATATTGCTATAAAGAGGGAAGATCAATACTCACTTCTCTCAGTTTTCCTTCCTTTAGTGGAAGCCTAGTGCCACTTTCTTGACTTAGTAGAATTAACTTTTCCCAATTGAATCACTTGATATGGTCCTTATAGAGAGTTCAGTTCCTACATCACTCTTGTGATTAAGAGCCTATAACTTCTGGTGGTGAGGGGTTGGGAGGGGCAGTGTCCCTGGCAAGCTAAAGTTCCATGACTAGGACACAGGTTTCTCACTGTCCCTAAATTGGAGCAGCAAATCATTTCTGGAAGATGAGCCTTCCCCTGATGCTCCCCCTTTGGGGGAGGGAATGCAAATACAACTAGTGCCCTATCAGCCCACATAGTTACAAAGAGAACGTCACATTTGGATGGGACCTTATTCTTGTCTGCTCCCATTCTGCCATGCATCCACTGGGTATCCTTATCTCCCTGGCTGCATGCCTTTGGAAGATGTATTCCAGGCTCAGCTTTAGCCCACTGCTCAAATTTTGGCACCTCTGCTTAAAAGTTCTTATTTCCACGTCAACTAGGCCACCTTTCAAATTCTATGGGAAATCAGATGGAGAAAAACAGTAACCAAGGCTCCCTAGCACTTCCTCAGAACTAGGGATAGAAGTTCACAAACCTGAGGGGGTGTGCTGAGTACAACCGACATGAATGCCAGCCAATATTCCTCTTCCTACCCCATTCATTCAGTAAACCTCAGGGCAGCCCCTTGGACAACCGTCTGCAGCTGCTCCACTTCCTCCTGCCCCAGCCACAGGCATTTTCCTGAGAGCCCCCTACATTGCTGATGATTACTTCATGCTTTCCTTTGTTTATTCATTCATTTATTAGTCATTCAACAAATATTTATTAAACACCTACCTCAATGGGGATGTGAAACTGAACCAAATTACTGCTCATAAAAAGTATACATTTTAATGGAGAGGACAGACAACACACAGGGACATATAGGTTAGACTGAGATAGGCAATATGATGAACACTAAAGTTCGATGTGGGGTCAGGGAAGAGCTGTCTCTGAAGAGGACATTTTAGGCAGAGACCTGAGTGAAATGAGGAAAAAACCATGAACAAGATGGAGAAAATGGCAAGAGTGGTCTCTTCAATCATCTTACCTGGAAGGATATGAACTCATTTCCTGATAGGTTGGTTCATCTGTCACCACTCATAGGAAGCCCACAATTTCATTTTGTAGCCCTCCTATACATACTTAGCACTAAAATATTTGCTTCCAGGTAGAAATTTTACTTAGCAGAGAAAACAGGAATGGAATAAATTTTAAACTTTTGGTTTAAACTATGATTTTAAAATTCTGATTTAATAGAAAAGTATTCTTATTTTTGCCTTTATTCTTACAATGAAGTGTGAATTGCTTCGAAAGTTCACACTTTAAGAATGAGAATCATTCTGTGATCCCTCAACTTGCTATAAAACACAATGCCTAATTTGGGTGAAGTAAGTTGTTTCAGTATTTGTTGTAGCTTTACATTTATCTAAACTTGCCTCAATTATTTTAAGGCCAATAATGATATAAATGCAAGAAAATAACGCTTATTTCTACACAGCCTTCCAGCACAGATTACCCAGACCACAAAAGCATTTTTCTGCTAGGTTTCTGTCCATCCTAAAAAGTTCTTCATTTAACATTTTTAAACACCCTCTGGATATAAAGAGCTTTTAGTGTAAAAATAAAAATAGTCTTTCCTATGTGAAAATGCTTTATTTCAATACAGATTTTTGATCTTCCTGTTAGTATTCACAAACCACCAGGTAGATTCATTTAGAATCATAAAGTATGATTTGAGGTGTTATGTTAAAGAACACAGCCCTAATACATTTCTTAGTAGTATCTCACCAAGTAAAAAAAGCCACTTTGGGGGAGGGTCAATGTGTACATGAGAATTTTGGAGAAAATGAGAACCATGCAAATTAGGAATAAGACACTACATCTCCATTTGGTCCTTACTGCCTATTCCAAGGAATGGGGTTCCAAATTATAAATGCTTTCACACAGAAGAACAAAGGAAAATGCAGTGTGAAGTAGTGAATAGAGATTATTACACAAAGAAATGGGCACTGTTGTAAAAACATTCTTAAATGCAATGTTTTCTTCTTCTGCCTACATTATTTTCTGCTCCCTGAGTCCCTACTTTCTTACTCCCTAATGATTGCTGCTCTTATTTTCTGATGATATTGCTCCAATCGTCCATAGACACATAGTCAGAACTACTGACCAAGCTCTCAATGACTTCTGGATCAAGTGACTGATGGCAGAGCTCTCATGCCAATTACTGTAAACAAACTAATATCAGTCCTCAGAGTAAGGATCACACAGGCAGTTAAGAGTCATCTTTCACTTACCTGGTTTTGTAGCTTACATGAGTAATTTAACCCAGACCTTAATAAAAGTCTGTCCTCTGACCCTGATCTCTGACCCACCGGCACCTTCACAGTGTGCATGCTGCAGCCAGCCGCACTTCAGCTGCCGTTTGGAAAGAGTTCAACCCCAGCCTCTATCTCAGGCACAAAGAGAGTTGATCAAAAACAGGTTTAAGTCAGTGCTAGAGGGAGCTCAGAGTGAATTTTGTCTGCAGCATCCAGTATGCGGTTCCTTTTTCTAAAGGAAAGGTCACTTCAAAAAAGCTTCTTCTAAGAGTCCTCATATTGGAAGTTTCATTCAGTTCTATTACTTCCAATTATTTCTCCTTCTTTCTTCATTTCTTTACATCTGAGGCATTCGTTTTGGGTTCTTCCCTCAGTGACTATGTTAAAAACTGATAAATATATTTTGTCTCCCCTATTTTCTTGTTCTGCACCCTCCCCTGTGTGACATCATCTTTGTACCCAACAGCACAGCTCATTACATGTGACAAACTACTTTTGTGGAATTTTCTGACATGAACCCAAAGTGTGCTACCCTCATGAAAAATACGGTGATAATCTAGATAAAATTAATACTGTAGTTGGTTATGACTTCCTTCTGTTATCTTAGCCCTCTTCCCTCAGGCAGTGTTTCTGGACATCTTGGTGGTTTTCTCTTTTACCCTGAGTAACCAAATGTCCTAAATTGCAATTGCTTCAAGGATAAGTAATCTTATTTTGATTTTGCACAAATCAATACTGTATTGCATCATAAAAAGTTGCCCTAAATCAATGACTGTAGATAAACTTTAAGCACACACAAACATTTAATCATTGGAAGCCAAATTTCAAGGTCTTTTTGGGGCAACATAAATTCAGCAAAGTATTTTTCTGGCTATTGGTATGTGTTGTATATCCTTCAATTGCTGTTCTTAGAAAATTGTGCTATTTTGGTGTTTAGGATGAGGAGACCTAATAGGGCAAAAGAACAAATATCTCCTTTGTAACAACTTTCTGACAGTTAAGCATTATGATAGTACATTTAGAAAAAATATTTAATCTTTCTTTAATTTCAAAGTTATTTAAACAGTTCTCTCCCAGAATGTTCCTTCCTATATGGAAGGCAGCATAGATGTAGGTTTGACTGGCCATCACTGTCCTTTGTTTCCAGCACCTGGGCTTGCCTTTTTACAAGTTTTATCTCACAAGAGCCATAAAATGGCTGCATTTTATGGATTGGGGAAACTGCAGTGTAGAGTCCCATGTCTGTGTCAGAGAGCTAATACCCAAAGGAGCGTGAGTTCCGAGTCTGGATCTCCCTGAGTCCAAACTCACAAACCCCAACTTCACATGGTGAATTATGGAATGCCACCAAGAATATACCCTGTAGAAGAAAGGTGAGGATGGTGTGCCAGTATTCACATTCTGCCCTTGGCCCTGTGGGAGAAAATCCAAGTAGGAGGGTCTCCAGAGCTCACAGCCTGCCTCTTTGAATTACTGCCTGAAGCCACTCTGTTTGGCCTTTTCAGATTCTGAAACTGGTCCAGCATCAGGCCGCCTTGATCATTCTGTCAACATGCCCTGATCTTCCCTTAGCTCCCTTAGCAGTCCCATGGTTTTACAGATTAATTTTATATGGAGAAAGGCAAGCAAAATATAAACAAGGCCTTAACTAGGTACAGTATGGGCAGCTGCTGAGATTGTAAATCAAAAACCTCCTACCCTGAGGCAGATGAGGGTTAGTAGCAAGGTTCTAGAACCTTCTAGACACCCTGTATTGGTTTCTCCTGATGCTACTAGATTTTTTCAATGAATATCTGATTCAAAAAATATCTTCTTAGTGCTTCTGGCCCCATGACACCAACCCTCCTGAGTATTTTACACTTCAGCCCCCTGGAAACCTCACCCTTGCTCCTCACTCCTCCTTGATAGTTCCCTTTGACAGTTTAATTTTCCTGATGTGCATTCTAGCTGGGAGTTTCCAGGGGCCCTGTCCTTCCGAGAAGGTCAGTTTCATCTACTGTGAAGCTAGTTCCTCCACTTCATGTTTGTAATGGCTTTAGGTCACCAAGGACAATGCCATCTTATTCTGGAGTGCATGCCAGACTCTCTTTCCTCCGTGAGCCAGAAGCAAACTCCTGTTACTTCCGATTTTATCTCTTTGGGTGACCCCCCTAAGTTCCTGTCCCTTTCTGAGAGCTTTCAGGGAGTGTTCCATCTGTAAAGCAGAGGTGATGCATACACCTAGATCTAAATATTCGGAATTTACTTCTCTGGCCACCTCCCCAGGTTCTCCTTGATGACTCATTACTCAGATGCTGTCAGAGGAAACTTCCCAGAGTCTTTTAATCACGCCCCTCAAAGCACATGTCAGTTTGTACAGACTGAGAAAGAAAAGTGGTACCCTGGCAGCCCAGACCTGGCACTGTCAGGCCACAGTGTGCTCCTGTGGAACATAAACTACTTCACAGATCACCACCATAGACTGCTCTATTATCAGGTCAAAACACAGACGAAGATGTGAACGTTGTCCAAGCTACAGAAATGACTAAGCGCCCCCCCCATGCTGACTAATATGAGTGCTGCTGCTTCTTTACTATTTACCCTTTACAGCTGCTTATTAGTTCCTCCCACCCTCTACATAAGACTTAAAATATCCAATCATGGAATTATTCCCACTTTCTGACAGCAACCCAATCCAGATGATCTTTGAACCTTCTCCCAAATTATCTAACACATGTCCATATCCTATAAATCTCCTCTAATATCCTCTTCCTGAGACACCCCATGGCTCCCATGGTGTGTGTCTCCTTTGGTGCAACAAGTTGATGAAGACTACTTTTTTGACTATAGGTATGTTCCTGTGGGCTTCAACTGGAGGACACTGATATTAGAATGATAAGATAACAAATATCTAATGCTTAGTTAGCATTTTCTATGTGCCAAGTACTGTTCTACTCTTTGTACACATTAACCCTTATAATCCTTGTTACACACTCTGACATTGCTACTACAATTACTTCCCTTTTGTGGATGAGGAAACTAAAGGACAGGGAGGTTGAATAAGTGGCTGTTCTGTTTCCCAGAAGAGCAACATTCCCTTGCAAGTTTGGGCAGTCTTTAAACTGCAAAACAGACCAAGAAAACACTTCGTTTCTCTCTGATCTGTAGGACCATGATGACTAAAGGCTAGGCTAGCTTCCTAGGTCTGGGTTCTTGCTTATTTTAAGCCAAAACCTCAAGGGTTAGGGAAAAAGAATGGAAGACTGAGCTCATTTCTGAAGAATTTTTATTTTCTTCACTGCAAAAATATCTCTTGCTAAGAACAGTGAGTTTATATTGGCTTTAATGTTTATTCCCCATTATATTTCTCCATATAGCCGGTGATATTTGAGTGACTACTATATGATAGGCATGGTTTCTGATGTTTACTAGTTAACAGAATTAATCTCTCAGCCCTTGTCTCAATTTCTCAACAACTCTCTCCGCCCCCCCCCCTTTTAAAAATTTGTTCGACAGAGTGTGAGGGGGAGAAAGAGCACAAGGTGGGAGGGGGGAGCAGGCTCCCTGCTGAGCAAGGAGCCCAATGTGGGGACTCAAACCCAGGACTCTGGGATCATGTCCTGAACTCAAGAGAGACACTTAACCAACTGGACCACCCAGGCGTCCCTCTGAACAACTTTTGACTCAGTTGATCACTGATCACTCCCTCCTTGAAACACTCCTCAGTTGCTTTCTGGGAAACCACACCTCCTGTTTCTCCTCCTCCTTCACTAATCAATCCAGCTCAGTCTCCTTTGCCTCCTCTGCTCCCTGGCTATTTCACATTCCTGGGAGAAGCCCTGGCTCATATCACAATTATCTTCTCTTCTCCATCTACACTCATTTCATAGGGAATCTTGTCCAATCTCATAATTTCAAATACCACCTATGCAACTGATGACTTCAAATTTATATTTCTACCCCAGACTTATCATACTGTCTACTTGACATATCTACCTAGATATCCATAAACACCCCAAGCTAATATGTGAAAACCACAATTCCTTGTTCTCACCCCACTGGCTCCCATTCTTATCCACCAAATCTGCTTGTCCTGGAGGCTTTCCCATCCCCGTAAGTGGCACCACCATGCCATGCTCAAGCTACAAAGCAAGGATTACCTCTTACTCTTCCCTTTCTCTCATACTCTGTTATCCAGTCCATCAGAAAATCACTTTCAGCTCTAAATTCCAACCATTTCCTGAACCCAAACACTTCTCACCACTTCCATTGCTATCACTTTGCTCCAAACCCCCATCTTTTGCCTGGATTTGTGCTGCAGCCTCCTAATTGCTCCCCAACAACGTCTTCTTTTTTTCTTATGTTGAAATATATTACAGACATAGTAAAGTGCACAAATCTTATGTGTACAGATAAAAAAATTTCTATATATGTTTATGCCTGCATAATTACCACCCAGATCAATATATAGAACGTTTCTAGCCCCAGGAGGCTTCCTCCTGCCTCTCTCCCCCCCACTGCTAAAGGCAAAAGTTGTCCAGACCTTTCCCTCATAAATTAGTTTTGCCCATGTTAATGCTTCCTATGTATGGGATCATGCAGTATGTAGTCTTTTGTGTCTTGTTATTCATTCAGTATTATGTCCACATTGTTTTTTCACATTGTTGCTTATAGCAATAATTCATTTTTTTCCAAGCATTTTTCCATTACATAAAACCATGATTTATTCATCTATTCTACTGTTGATGGATATTTGGATTGGTTCCAGTTTGGGTCTATTATGATAATTGCTGCTATGAGTGGTAAATATACATGCTAATCTCTTATTAAGTACATGATATCATTAAAAGCCAGACTGATCCTGCTAAAATGCCAAATCACACAAATTCCTGTTCATAATCCTCCAGCAGCTTCCCATCTTCCTCAGAGTAAATGCTATAGTTCCAGCAAGGGCCTATAAGACTTTGTACTCAATTGTGATCTATTCTTTAAAAGCACTGACAATGGAGTGCATTAGAAATACAGAATTATAGGGGCGCCTGGATGGCTTAGTCAGTGAAGCATCTGACGCTTGATTTTTGTCTCAGGTCATGGTCTCCAGGTTGTGGACTGTGCCCTGCATTGGGCTCTGTGCTCAGCACTGAGATGGCTGAGATTCTCTCTTCTTCTCCCTTTGTCCCTCCCCCTGCTCTTGCTCTCTCTCTCTATAAACAAAGAAAGAAGGAGAGAAAGGGAGAAGGAAGGAAGAACAGAGAGAGAAAGAAAGAATTATATGTCCTTCTAGTGCTACTAAATCAGAACCTGCTCTTAACAAATCCCTCAGTTCAATGACATGCATATTGAGACTTGAGAAGCACTGCCCTTAGTAATCTGTCCCTTCACCACCACTTCTCTGACCTTGTCTTCCACTACTCTTTCCCTTGCTCACTTTACTCTGGTCACACCAGTCACTTTGCTGACACCCCAGACATGCTCATAACTGAAAGGTTGTATGGGAAGGACCTGGTCAGCAGGTTCTTCAGACATGATGAATGATACAGATACAAATACATAGATACAGATGTGGAGTCAGAGATAGAGATATAGCTATCTCCATGCATCTATATATGTGTGATAGGCTGAGGGAAAGTATTTTATATGTATTTACATGATATACAGTATATGTGTGCGTGTGTATCAGACACATACATAACTCTACATGTTGTTACTGAGCACTTGAAGTATGACCAGTGCATCTGAGAAACTGAATCTTTAATTTTATTTAATTTTAATTAATTTCAAGTTAAATACGAACATATTGCTGGTTGCTACCATAATGTATAGCCACACCTCTAAGTAACTCTGGATGTCTGGCAGGTAAGATAATTTTCAAAACTGACTTTTGTGTTATATTTTCCCTCTAAGTAATTTTTACAACAAATGAAATTCACTTATTCCTGGGTATTATATAGTATTTATAATATTATGAATAGTTTTTTTAATGGTTTCTGGCCATATAGAAATTTTTAAAATTTTGTATGTTGACCTTATATGTTCTTATATTCAGCCATCCTGCTTAAATTATCTTGTTGATTTTAGTTATTTTCCAATTTTTTAAAAAAATTAGTTATTTTCCAATTTATTTTCTTAAATTCTTATAGATAATCATTTTCCATTTGTTTTAGTTCCTACTTTTATGGCACTATGATTTAAAAAAATGGTCTATGAGATTTCTGCCTTGGGAATTTATTAAGATATTTTATTGTGGTAAACACAATGTTCCCTGAATATTTACAAAGAATATTTTTCTATGTTTATTGGGTTATACACATACACATATAATTAACTTGTTAATTTAATTGCTCAAATCCTCAATATTTCTACATTTTTCTATCAGAGCTATCAATTTCTGAAAGAGTTGGTTAAATCCTACCATTATTATTTATAATTTGTAAAATTTTCTTTGTTTTTCCCAACAGTTTTGCTTTATATATTCTAATGCTATATTGTCTAGCGTATAAAAGGTTCTGAACTGCTACAGCTCCTTGCTTAGTTGTATACAGCTTTCATCACTGTTGAAGTGTGCAGTTCAATCAATTTTCACAGCCTGAACATACCTCCTAAGCCTCATTATGACACCTTGCAGCCACTTGCCCCTTCCCCTTTGAGGATAGTCATGATCCTGACTTCCTACAGCAGAGATTAGTTTTGAATCTGATTTTGATCTTTATGTCACTGGAATCCTATGGTTTGTACTGTTTTGTGTCTGGCTCCTTTTGTTCAACATTATAACTGTAGGACTGACTGATATCACGTGCAATGCTCTCACTCTCTCTGTAGTTTACCCGAGTGGGACCTAAAAGCCATCTAGAGAAACCATGCAGTTTCCCTTGTAGACACATCCAGGAACAGAGAAAGAAGTTTCTAATCACACAGACTACAGTTTTCTGTGTCTCATATTATCTCAATTTCAGATTCCAGGTATTTTCTTTCTGTACCTTGGTCTTTCTCTGTTAATGTTCTCGATTGCTCTCACCTGTCCAGGGTAGCCCTTAGTTGCTTGTTCATATATTTGATGAAGCAGTAAGTTGATCAGCTGGCATGAATTTCCTCTGAGTCTGTGGGCTTCATAGAATGGATGACACGTGCCAACACAAGAGCTGCTCTTTAGGGTGGTTGAGCAAGGAACAGGCTTAAGAACCCCACAACTGCTTTGGGATGGAGCATGGTGTCATACTCCAGACTGAATGAACCGACTTTTTAAAAAATGTCTTCCTTGTCTGTCTGTTACTGAAGTCCATAATTGCCTCAATAACACCTCTTCTATCTCTGATCCCATCCCCAAGAAAAGGAGCTTCCTCCAAGAAATTTTCCACTTTGGAGAAAATTTGACTAGGGGCAAACACTGCCCTTTCTCTCTCTGTATTGGAGGGTACAGATAACCTTCATAGTTACATTTATAGGTAGTTATTAATTAATTCCCCAAGCTTGAAGCTTTTCCAGCATTCTTATAGGTAGAAATGTCCTCCCCTGAGTTTGTTTTAGGTTGTAGTTTCTTCTGTTCTGGTTCTACCACCATTCTGATCCCATCTGCACTCTTCTCTTTCAGAAATTCCTCAAAATTTCTTGTTTGCTGATGGCACCCTTCCTTGTTTTCCAGACACCATTATGGATGTATTTTTTTGAAATGTTACTAGTTTATTTTTATATAGATAACCATAAAGAAAAAAAAAGTCCATAATCTTACTACCCAGTAATCCATACTTCTATTTTTCCATTTAGTATAATTCTTTCATTATAAAATAAACAAAATAAATTAATAAACTAATAAAACTCAATATACATTTATGATAAAAACTCTCTACAAAATGGGTACAGATGAAATTTACTTTAACATAATAAAGGCCATATATGACCAACGCACAGCTAATATCATACTCAACAATGAAAAGCTATAAGCTTTTCCTTTAAATCAGGAAGAAGACAAGGATGACAAGCACTCTTGCCACTTTTATTCAACATAGTATTAGAAGTCCTAGCCACAACAATTAGGCAAGGAAAAACAATAAAACACATCCAAATTGTAAAGGAAAAAGTAAAACTGTCACTATTTGCAGATGACATGACACTATCTATTAAAAAAAAAACTAAAAAAATAACCCTAAGACTCCACCCTTAAACTATTAGAATAAATAAATTCAGTAAAGTTGTAGGATACAAAACTAATATACAGAATTTGTTGCATTTCTATACACTAATAATAAACTATCAGAAGGAGAAATTAAGAAAACAATCCCATTTATAATTATATCAGAAAGAATAAAATACCTAGGAATAAATTTAATTTATTTAATTTAATTTAAATTTAATTTAAACAACCAAGGAGGTAAGATCTATGTGCTAAAGACCTGGATGAAAGAAATTGAAGATAACATAAAATAAATGGAAAGATATACTATGCTAATGGATTGGAAGAATTAATATTGTTAAAAATGTCCAAATCACTCAAACCTGTCTACAGATTCAGTACAATCCCTATCAAAATACCAATGACATTTTTCACAGAACCAGAAAAAATAATAAAATTTGTATGGAACCTAAGACTCATCATAGCCAAAATAATCTTGAGAGAACAAAGCTAGAGGTACCATGTTCCTTGATTTCAAACTATACTACAAAGTTATAGTATTGAAACAGTATGATAATGGCACAAAAAAATCAATGGAACAGAATATAGTCCAGAAAAAAAATCCATACCTATAGGGTCAGTTAATCTATGACAAAAGAGGCAAGAACATACAACAGAGAAAAAAAACAGTCTCTTTGATAAATGGTATTGGGAAAATTGGACAGATACATGCAAAAGAATGAATCTGGACCACTTTCTTACATCATACACAAAGATAGAACTTAAAGTGGATTAGACTTAAACATAAAACCTGAAACCTAGAAGAAAACACAGGCAGTAAGGTCTATTACATCAGTCTTCACAATATTTTTTTGGATGTCTCCTCAGGCAATGGGAAACAATGGCAAAACTAAACAAATGGGACTATATCAAACCAAAAAAGTTTTGCACAGTGAAGGAAACTATCAACTAAATGAAAATGAAGCCTACTGAACGGGAGAAGATATTTGCAAATGATATATCCAAAAAAGGGTTGATATAAAAAATATATAAAAAACATTTACAACTCAATAACAGAAGAACAAACGACTCAATTAAAAATGGGTGGAAGACTTTAACAGACATTTTTCCAAAGAAGACATATAGTTGGCAAATAGGCACATAAAAAGATATTCAGCATCACTAATCATGAGGGAAATATGTATCAAATCCACAATGACATATCACCTCACACCTGTTAGAATGGCTAATTTCAAAAAGACAAGAAATAATAAGTGTTGGTAAGGATGTGGAGAAAAGAAAGCCCTTGTACAATATTGGTGGGAACGTAAATGGTAGGCCACTATGGAAAACAGTATGGTGGTTCCTCAAAGAATTAAAAATAGAAATACCATATGACTCAACAATTTTACTTTTTATCCAAAGAAAATGAAAACTGTAATTAAAAAAAAAATACATGCATCCCTATGTTCACTGTGGCATTACTTACAACAGCCAATATATGAAAGCAACTTAAGTGTCCATTGATAGATGAATGGATAAAGAAGAGGTGGTATGTGTGTGTGTGTATGGAAAACATATATATATATATATATATATATATATATATGAATGATGGAATATTACTCAGCCATAAAAAGGAATGAGATCTTTCCATTTGCAGCAATATGGATGGACCTAGAGAGTATTCTGCTAAGTGAAATAAGTCAGAGGAAGACAAATACCATGTGATTTCACTTGTATGTATAATCTAAAAAAAACAAAACAAGCAAAGATAGAAACAAACAACAGACTCATAGATACAAAGAACAAACTCATGGGTGCTGAAGAGGAAAGGGGTGGGGGCATTAGTGAAAAAGGTAAAAGGGATTAAGAGATACAAACTTCCAGTTATTAAATAGATAAGTCATAGGGATACAGTATACAGCATAGGATATATAGTCAATAAAACTGTAACAACTTTGTGTAGTAAAAGATGGTAACTAGAGCTATTGAGGTGATCATTTTGTAATATATAAGAGCATAGAATCACTATATTGTATACCTGAAATAATACAATATTGTCAATTATAAATAAACAAAAGAATGAAGAACAAAAATGAAGAAAGGGCTCATAAACAAAAATTGTAAAATACATATGTGTAAAAGGAAGAAAATATTACCATAGTGTTATGGCTCTGACACAATCATGCTTAACATTTTCCCCATTTTTTCTGTGCTACATTTTTTTTTTTTAAGATTTTATTTATTTGACAGA